>NW_022589821.1:1090367-1117669 GCF_004348235.1 Phoca vitulina | reverse complement strand
ACCCGTACCCTAACCCGTACCCTAACCCTAACCCGTACCCTAACCCGTACCCTAACCCTAACCCGTACCCTAACCCTAACCCGTACCCTAACCCTAACCCTAACCCCTAACCCGTACCCTAACCCTAACCCGTACCCTAACCCGTACCCTAACCCTAACCCGTACCCTAACCCTAACCCGTACCCTAACCCGTACCCTAACCCGTACCCTAACCCGTACCCTAACCCGTACCCTAACCCTAACCCCTAACCCGTACCCTAGCCACGGACTGTCCTGATGCAGGCCTACCACAAGGCGGCAGCAGACTCCGTGCTAGTCCCCAGGGGACTTTTCACAGGCCCTGCTTCCATCAGTCCTCCCCACCTCCTTTTTTTCTTTTCTTCATTCTCCCTACTGCACAACTATAATTACAGGAAATAACTTTTAAGCGTAGTTTCCACCAAAACCAACTCAGTTACTCATATTATTCTGCAAATGCTTATCAGATGTCTCTCCCACGCCAAACTTATCAGCCAGGAATGACCAATCGTGAGAACACCCTCTTTCAAGGAGTTAAATACGACTGGGGTGGCCCCATAGCCCAGTACTTAAAATGCCAACATGGTAATGCATGTGAAAGCCCTTTACTTTCCACAAAAGGCTGCATACTTCCAAGGCATTCCTGACAGGCAGAGGAAGCCAACAGGGAGATACTGAGATAATAGCCGGGAATTTGTGGAAGGATCTGGAACCTCAAGGACATAATGTTTCTACAAGAGATAGGAGAGGAGGAAGAATTGGAAAAACAGAAGGCACAAACAGAAAAGGGACCACCAGATTTTTCCGTTTAGTTTCCCAGAAATCACGATGGTTATGAGGGAGAAAAGCTGAGCTGGAGTCAGGGGGCAGTGATTGGACTTGGGAACGCTGCAGGTGGAGGATCTAAGAAGTCAGGTTGCTGGAGGGGCCACACTGTGGATGCCGGAGCAGTGTGGCAGGGGACAGGGTGTCTCAGGGACCTCAGGACAAGCCATCAGTGAAGAGCACAAGGAGCAGTCAAAGCTTGCTGTAGACTGAGCCCAAAGGTGCAGGAAGTGGTCGAAGTTACCCATGTCCACCCTAATTTACACAGAATGAACAGTGGGAGCCAGGGGATGCCAAGGTGAAATCTCCATGGAAGAGCATCTGGAAGTCTTGGACTGGGACAGAGGCAAGGAGGAAATGAGGGTGTGGAGGGAGTGCGTATAGGGAGGAGGATGTGCACGGGGAGGGCAGCAAGCAGGGAAGGGCATGGGGGATAGGGGTGTGCAGGGGAAAGGCCAGCAGGTTGTAGCCTGGAAAGGACTGGACCCAGACTCAAGCTACTTTGTTGGGAGGGGGAACCTGACTTCATCTGCAGGGTAGCAACAGACAACTGGGGATCAGACAGGGCCCTGGGGCTATGAGGCTTGTGGTATTCATGGAGCCCACCAAGATTGCATCGAAACTTGGAGTCAATGTTAGAAATGACCTAAAGGCCGGCTGAACCAACCTCCTCACTTAATGAATAAGAAAAGGGAGTCCCAGACATGGAAATTTTTTTCCAAAGCCCATCCAGCAAGTCTGGAGAAGTTAGGACTAGAATCCAGCTCTCGGCCCCTCACTCAGCCGTGAGGTCTCACCCAGGATCCTGCAGGCTGAAGGACACAGAGCCTGGAGAAGGTCCACCAGTGTACCTGTGTTATAGCCCCATTATAATACCTGTTTTGATACCGACAACTTAGAAGGGACAAACTTCCCTGAGGGACGACAACAGGAAGGCTGGAGAAAAGGGGGATTTGGTCCACTCTTGGTCCTGGGCACTGGGAAGAAAGACATGCTTACATGGTTGCTTAATTGTTTGAACCACAGCTGAGGAAACCATACCCTTTCCTTTCAATGGCAGCCTCCAGAATCACTGTCTGGAACCAGGAGAATGGCCCCAACTCATGCCCTAGCAGGAGGCCCTGAGATTCCCCAAGGAGAAGAGCCCACTACCCACCACCCCACATCCCAACCTCTGGCCTTGGTTGGCAGTGAGGAGGATAGGTGGTGTTGGGGCAGCGATTGATGGAGCCAGAAATAGCCTGCCCGTGTCAGGACCTCCACAGCTCAGCCCTAGCCTCTCCTGAGCTGGGGCTAGCCTGGGACCACGGGGCCACTACGGTCTTCTGATTCAAGAGAACCCACTGCCAACATGCGATCCACAGGTGCAGACTCCCATCTGTTTCAAAGACTGTCCAGCTGCTCACTCCCACCAGCTGCTGGTCCTGTTCTCCACCTCCCCCATTTTACTTAAATCCTGACTCAACACTCTACGGTCACAGACAAGGGCTCTACAGAAAGTTACGGGGCAACACACCACTGTTCATCTTCATGCTTACTCATTTCTTCATTTATTCGTGCACTCCTGCATTTATTCATCCAACAAATGTTCATCCAGCGCCTACAGAGCCAAGCCCTTGTTTTGACCTAGCACGGCAGAAGGGACTCACACAGCGTCCCTGCCTTGAGGAGCCAAGCAGAGCAGAGGAGGCAAGCCTGACAGTCAGGAATATGGGCGGAGCAAATATTACAAGCCACCTGCCTGCAGTCAAGCTTTCTTTGGCACACACCATGCCTCATTGTTAATGTTTTTATTTTTCTTTAAAATTACTTGACAAATTTCATAAGCAGGAGTTTTCACATAAAAATTGATATTTTCTGGGCCTTCAGGAGATGTCACAACACCTGGTCCACTTTCCCACCACAGCCTGAGGCTGAGTACTGCTGCTCCTTCAAGGTAAGAACAATCCCATTTGCCACAGTCTCCACCACTCCCTAGTGTCCCCAACTGGAGGCCCCACGTGAATTGCCGCAAGTTGCCCTTCTGGTGATGCTGTTGTTCCCAGGCCCAGCAGTTTCCCCAGCATGCCCCAGTGCCTTCTTCCTTCAAGCTCCTGTCTGCGGTTCTTGGTCCAGACTGAAAGGTGCTTTGGCAGAGCCAGCAGGGGGCACTGTGGGGGCGCATGGGAGAGGCGCCCCAGGCACCTGCTGGAGTGCCTAGAATAGAGATTCCCTAACAGCCTGAGCTTCCTCCACTGGTGCAAACAAGGGAGGGCAGACCTCTGTCCTGCACTGTTCATTCCGCCATGGGTGATTTACTCAGTCATTCAAGCACACATTCAGCAAAGGCTTACTGAATATTTGCTGTGTGTTTGGCACTGTGCCAGGCCCTGTCCTTACCTCCCAAGAGTTTAAGATGCGATTAGGAATGTGAGATATAAGATTATGACCCCTCCACGTATTATGACTCATTCATCAAATTCCCCCAACATCTAGCTCTGCTGTCTGGCACATAGTAGGTGTTCAACCAATACTTATATTAATGAATGAAACAATAACTAATAAGAATGCGTCTTGTTTACTGAGTTCTTGTACGGTCTCAATTCTCAAGATAGGTTGTTATTTTCCTGTTTTAATGACAAAGAAGTGAGGCCCAGAGAGGTTAAGTAAACTGCCTAAGGTCACACAGCCAGTCTGAGCTCTTAGCCACAATTCCATGTGCCATCTCAGCAGTGCAGGGCAGGACCTGCTCGAGGCCAAGGTGCAGCACACACAGGGACTGCCTGGGGCTTTCAGAAGGCCGAGCGGTGAAGAGGGGCTGACAAGTGACAGAAGCATTCATGAAGACGGGACAGAGGAGCTGGTAGAGGTGGAAGACGACATCTTCCCAGATATAGGAAAGGTTGGACAGAGCGAGAGCTTAAGGGACAGCACCCATAGTTAAGCCCTCCATACATGCTTCCTGGGTGGAGGCGCAGCAAGGCTGCCACGACCGGACCTGATCCTTCAGCAAATGTGAGCTCTCCCATCTGCCAAGCCCTGGATTGTGCACTCAGGAGGGTAGGAACATGAAGAACTTCCCTTACGGATCTACAGGCAATTGTCAGACAAATATGTACACGATCTAGGAGACGAAGTGTTGAGAGCCGGAAGTGGTGTGGGAGCAATGTGGGGGAAGAACAGTTGTTTCCAACTGGGAAGAACAGAGCAGGCTCCTGGATGAGGTGGCATTTGAACTGAGACAAGGGGTCGGTAGGACTGCACCCGGTCATGGGTGAAGGGAACTCGGGTCAGGGCCTGGGGTGCACGTGGCAGGTGGGCCTCCTGTGACCCCAGGGGAGGAGCTGGAGGGGGACAGGAGGGGAGGCTGATGGGGCAGGGCAGGTGTTTCTAGGGAGCTTTGTGTGCTGTGCTAAGCAGCTCAGCTTTCTGTCCCGGGCAAGGGAGGTTTGTAGCCAGGGAGGGACAGGTCTTGCCCAACGAGAAGCTACATAAAAATATTTGTCTTCTGGGTTGTAAGTTCCTAAAGGCATGGCTCTAGAGACACATTCACCCTGAGGATGTCTCACTCAGACTGCAAGAGGGAGGTGTGGGCGGAATCACCCTTAACCAAGAACCAGGATGTCTGGACCCAGTTCCTGCTATGTCACCACACAGGCCCCTTTCGGTCATCAGTTCCTTCATCTGCAATACAAGGGGGTGGAGCACTTCCAACGACCCACCTAACCCCAAGTCACACCCTATGAGTCCAAGAACCCCGTGCCAACACCTCAACCTCCAAGGACTGCTTATCACAGAGCCAGGCAGACATAGGAAGGCTCAGCCAGCCTTGCTGGGCTGCACGCATGGGGGAGGCAGAGCCAGCAGCCACTGACTGACCCACCCTCAACGGGAGCAGGAGGAGAGTGAGGGCTGGCAGGGAAGCGGCAGCTGGCTTGCTCAGGTTGGGGTGGAAAGGAAGTGAGCTACCCAGCCAGCTTCCTCCCAAACCAGCTCTAGGCCCAGGGCTGGGCATTTCACAAAAAGGCCCAAGGAGCTTTGTGAACATTTCCTGTCCCGCCCCAGCCCCTTTCCTGGCACTGACAGTCCAGTTCAGGGTTACCACACTGCTCACCTGTGAAGCAATCTTCCACGAGAGCTGAGTACCTGGCCGGGAGCTGCCTATAAATGCTGGACGCACACAGCGCTGTCAAATCCTTCTGTGTGGCTCCTTGACTTGGGTAAGTGAGCTCTCGGCTTCCCCCCCACACCCTGACTCCTTCTTCACCTCCTTGCCACGACAGGCCTCCTCCAAGGCCTCCTCCTGGAAGCCCTCCTCGACTGACCCACCCACTTGAAAATTCCCTCACACTTTCTTGGATCATATTCTGCTGGAGCCTCTTGTCCTCAAATGCCCTGCTCTTCTTTTCCTTCTGTGTTTCCCCTGTTGTTCCTACGTGCAGCTTGTGGGAGGTGTCAGGGGAGCTCAGCAGCCTTTTCTTTTCAACACCCGAACCCTCGCTTGTCCACTCCTCAGAGTGCAGGAAGATGGCGGACCAGATGTCACAGCTGGAAGGCAGCATCGAGACCATCATCAACATCTTCCACCAGTACTCTGTGCGGCTGGGGCACCGAGACACACTCAACCAGAGAGAACTGAAAGACCTCGTGAAAAAGGAGCTGCCAAACTTCCTCAAGGTAGGCAGAGGCTCCTGGCAGGCCTGGCGCAGCCAGGGGCAGTCCGAGCTAAGGCTGGGGCATGGGGGTGCACTCTGCAGTGGCCAAGGAGGAAATTCCAACTCCTTCAGCCCAGCCTCCAGAGGCACCGGGCGCCCTGTCACTGGAGTTGCTCCAAGTTAGAGAGCAGACTGACCAGCGATGTATGCTGTGTGCGGGACCCTGTCCTGGGCAGGAGTGCGTGGTGACAAACAGGGACCCACTGTTGGGACACACAGCAAAGATGTTAGCCAACAGAGCACAGATAAATCCAACGCCAGTTAGTGCCCCGAAGGACGTAAGAGAGAGCACTGCGGGAGATTTGGGCTGGGTGGGGAGAGCTGTCCACTAGTTGGGTGGACAAGGAGGTGACTTTTTGAGCTGACACCTGAATTGAGGAGGGAAGCAACTGAGGACGACCCTTGGCAGAAGCGGAGAGGACACTAAACCTCAGCTACGTCTCAGAGTGCAAAAGCTGAGGGGCTACCTAACCCTAAGGGTCCAGAGTAGGAAATACATACACCAGGTATAGAAAAGCACCCTGTCGAGCAGTGGTGTGCACAAAACACTCAGTAACATAATTAGCTTATTTCCCTGATCTGCAAATGACTAGGCAGTTCTAGGGGGGAAAAAAAGGAGGATTGGTTCCATCTGCTCTTTCGGTTTTCTTTACAACTTTGGGGACTTTGGGGAAACAGAGGCCTGGACGAAGAAGAGTGAGGTGCCTGAGTCCCAGTCTCAGTTCCATTCCTGGGGCAGGGCGCAGGCCTCTCCGAAGCCCCACACAGCTCAGTAGGCGACAGGGGGGATGCTGACAGCTCTCCACTGGTGCAGACACTGGGAAGCAGGGTGCTGGGTCAGGACAGCCTGGAGAGGGTACAGCCAAGAGCTAGTGGGCAGAGGTTCTCCTGGGTGTGACTCCTACACCTGCCCCGCCACCCACCTCCCTTGTCCAGGACGGGAAACTGAGACCCTGCCAAGCAGACGCTCCAGAGTGACTGCTCTGCCCAGGGACAGGAGGAAAAGCGCAGAAGAGAAGGCTGTGTGGAGGCGCTGCAGGAGTGGGAAGGGCCTGGGGGCTGAGCTGGGCACCCACAGTGTCTGGGGAGGAGACTCAGCCGAGCCTCCCCAGCCAGTGGGTGGGACCAACTGCAGCCTGGACCCTCCACCTCCTGTCCTCCCCCCAGCATACTTCATCACACCCTTTGGGGTCAATGGAGAACATACCTTGCTCTCTAGCCCCACACAAGACACAAACCATCTTGTTCTCCTCAGATGAGTCCCCCCTCTGTAGGTTGAAATGAGTGTCACTAATGAGTAACCTAGAGAGGGAAGGGAGAGGTGGGTAAAGGGGAGGGAGCAGGACAGACAGGTGGAAGGATTGGGACAAGGCCGGGCTCATGTCCACTCTCCAGCTCCCAAGCCTTGTCAATCTGCACAAACTAGTTCCCCTTTTCTAAGACAATTTCCTCAAGGAAGATACCCAAGTCTACCTGTTAAGCTTGTCATAAACACCAAATGAGGTGACATTTCTGTACATACTAATTATGTGACCTCAAGCAAGTCACTTGATCTCAGTTCCTCCCTTGTAAAATGGAGAGAATCGTAGTGCTCAGGTTATATGCAGAATAAATCAGCAAGTGTCTAGCACATGTTCAGCATCTGCTAGACTGTGGCCATCAGTCAATGGTCATTTTTAATTTTTTACCTGAGGCCTAGGTGCCTTTGCCTGGGGTCATTGGCTGAACTCCCTGTCCCCAGCACTGGCCACACCCCGCCCTAACTGCCCTGTTGCCCCCACCCACAGAAGCAGAAGAAGAATGACAATGCCATAAACAAGATCATGGAGGACCTGGACACAGATGGAGACAAGCAGCTGAACTTTGAGGAGTTCTCCATCCTAGTGGGTAGGCTGACGGTAGCCTCCCACGAGGAGATGCACAAGAACGCCCCTGAAGGAGAAGGCCACAGCCACGGGCCAGGCTTTGGGGAAGGTGGCCAGGGCCACTGCCACAGCCACGGTGGTCACGGCCATGGCCACGGCCACGGCCATGGCCACAGCCACTAGTCGGGAGGCCAGGATGCCCTGCCCCTGCCCAACCAGGGCCACAGAGAGGCCCAACTGCCTTAGCTGGGGGACTGGGGAACGGGGGGCCAAATAAAGTCTTCCTCCAAGCCAGCACTCTGCGTGCTTCTTCCACGACCCCCTTCCCAACTTGTCCTTCCGGGGGCCTGGGTGGTACACGGCTCTGCCCCTTAACTGCTCAACCCCTTCATCTGGTAATAACAAAGTGAGAAGCCACAGTAATGTGGGTTTGTTCTAAGCCCCTTGGACTCACTTCCCTAACCATTTCCTCACCTCTGACCTCAGGCCCCACTACTCAGGTCCCAGTCACCTCAGTCTAGCTCAAGACTTCCCTGTACTGCCGGTCAAATTGGCCCTCATCACCATAGAAAGCAAAAGGTCCTCTCGACATGCAGGCCACCCCCCACCCAGCCCTCACCCCCACCTTCACCCAGTGCTGTCTACCATCTTCCACAACCATCTGTCATCTCCTAAGAGACCTCATTCCTCTGGAAGTTACCCAGAGGTGCACCTAGATGGGCTGTGTCTAAGAAAGGATACTGGATTGGGTGTGTTTACCCATAAATTAAGTTCTGAATCCATGGAGCAAATCGGTGTCTCTTCACAGACCTAGCATCCTCATCATGGATGGGCACTGGGGCAGGTGTGGACACAGATGAAAGTGGGGGAGTCTGACCCATGCCCACCCAGTGCCAGCAGGATGGACAGAGAGAAGAGCCCTGCCTGCTGGTTGGAAGAATGAGCTCCAATCATGTCCCTGCAGCTATAAAGCTCAACCCCTACCATGAGGAGGTTGGACTTCGGGTCTAGAGATCCCTGCACAAATGAAGAAACTGAGACAGAATGGAGAAGGAACCAGTCCAAGGCCATAAAGTGGTGGAGATGCTCAAAGTAGTGCAGAGGGGTGTGTGGGTGGCTCAGTCAGTTAAGTGTCTGCCTTCAGCTCAGGTCATGATCCCGGGGTCCTGGGATCGATCCCCGAGTCAGGATCCCTGCTCAGCGGGGAGCCCGCTTCTCCTTCTGCCTCTGCCCCCCGACCTGTTCATGCTTGCTCTCTCTCTCTCTCAGAAAGAAAGAACTCAAGTGGGTGGGGCGACAGGCAGAAGGAAAGGGAGAAGCAGTCCCAGGACCCTGGGATCATGACCTGAGCCAAAGGCAGGCCCTTAACCGACTGAGCCACCCAAGCACCACAATAAATGAAATCTTTAAAAAAAAAAAAATAGTGCAGAGACAAAAGGACCTCAAATCCCATCTTCTCCATGGCTGGCTGTCCCGGCTCCTTCCCCACTGCTGAGCAGGAAGAAGGAGAAGGTCAGGTTTCCACTGTCCCACACCGGCTGGCTGTAGCTGGGTCCCAGGCTGTCTGCAGGCGGACTGTGCAGGTCTCTACTCTAAGGGTCCAGGGGCCTCTGCTGTGGGTACAGGGATTTGACGGCTCCCACTTGAGGGCGTAAGGGTGAGGGTGTTTCCAGGAACTGCTCCAGGCTGTGTGAGCTTGGGGAGCAGAGTTTAGAAGCCCCCAGTCCCTTCCCTGCCTGACTTTGGGAGCTGACAGCTGGGGACACTCGCCTTCTGATAGACCTTCTCCCCGACCTTCATGACCAGGGAGGAGCCATGTTATGGATGCAGCTTCGTAGGAGAAACAGAACCAGTCTGGGAGTTGGGAGGCCTGGGGATGCCCCGGGGTAGGGCAGGCACCCCCACCCCCTTGCCCACCCTCCCTTTTCACAATGTGCCGTAAATGTGTTTGTGACTCTGCCTCCCCATTAGACTGTGAACTCCATGGGGGCCAAGTCTGCAGCATCTGCTTACCCTGCTTTATCCCCAGCACGCAGAGAGGAGGCTGATACACGCAGCTGCTCAACAGATACTGACTGTACACGTGTTCTAAAGTTTCCCACATGCTCCCCTCTCATGGGTTGGGTGGAGAAAAGAGGGATTAGAACTGGTAGATGGAAGGCTTCCAGATATCATGAGTCTCAAACTGGAAGGTGGGGGCAACAAGGTGATGGGAACCTGAAGACCCACACACCCACACCCCCCGCTTCATTCAGTCATACCAGCCTTTATCTGTTGCACACTAGAAGCTTTCCTTTGAAAAAAGGGATTTGTCTTGAAAATAGTTTGAAAATTGTTGATTAAACCCAACCTGCCCCACCCCCATGCTTGATTGACGCTCTCCAACGTCCCCAGCCAGTGGTGGCCTAGCCTGAACTCCTGGAAAGAGAGTTTCCTAATGTGGCACTGACACTTAGAAGGTTCTTCATCGCACCAAGCCAGATTTTGTCTCCTTGTGCCTGCCGGGTATTAATCCTAGTTTCCCTCCCACATCTTTGGGGACACAGAGTAAAATCTAAGCCCTTCCAACCATGCAGCCATCCATCCACTTCATCAAAGCATTTTCCCTAAATGACATCCAGGCTTTCTCCAGCCTCCTCACCTTTGCACCAGGAATGTTCTCACCACCCTGGGGGTCTCCAGCAAGTCTCTTAGGACCTGTAAAGGCCCAGAGCCTCTGTCACTGTCATCCTGAAGATGTCCCTGACCACCATCTTCTGCAAATATGTAGGCGCTTACCCCTCCAGGCCATGGAACTCTCTGATACTTCAACCATTGCACTTCTAATACAGACTTGGAAGCCCTTATCAAGTCTGATGATAGCCCTGAAGGCAGAAATTACGACTCATTTGCCTCAAATCCCCAGGTGCCAGAATGAAGCACTACAGCTGAGCAAGTGAAAATAGGGTGGTCCTAGAGTCCTGGGGAGCCGGAGGGGTTGCTGAAGAGGGCAGAGCAGCTGAGGGACAAGATGGCAAGGGACAGAGCTTCATAGATGCCAAGAGTTCTCCCTTTTGCCTTCTCTCTGCTAGCTCAGTCTGGGAGTAGGACGTAGTTCCAGACTCCAGGGGAAGGTCTGACAGTAAGCCACTTTAACAGAGCCCTGTGGGATTTTAGGAGAGCTGGCGAAGGTGATTTAGCCTCTTCCATCACATTAGCCCCTTCCATTCCAAAAAAAAATTGGTTCTGTAAATAATCCTAAAAGTTGTATGGAACCACAAAAGACCCTGAATACCCAAAGTCATCTTGAAAAAGAAGAACAAAGCTGCAGGTATCACAATCCCAGATTGCAGACTATACTACGAAGCTGTAGTAATCCAAACAGTATGGTACTGGCACAAAAATAGACACATAGATCAATGGGACAGACTAGAGATTCCCAAAATAAACCCATGATTATATGGTCAATTAATCTTCAGCAAAGGAGGCAAGAATATACAATGGGGAAAGGACAACCTCTTCAATAGATGGTGCTGGGAAAACTGGACAGCTGTATGCAGAGGAATGAAACTGGACCATTGTGTAACACCATACACAGAAATAAACACAAAATGGATTAAAGACCTAAATGTGAAACCCAAAACCATAAAATTCCTAAAACATAGGCAGTAAACTCTTGGACATCAGCCTTAGCAATATTTTTCTGGATATATCTCCCCAGGCAAAGAAAACAAAAGCAAAGATAAACTATTGGGACAACATCAAACTAAGAAGGTTTTGCAGTGAAGGAAACAGTCAACAAAACAAAGGCAGCCTACTGAATGGTAGAAGATATTTGCAAATGGCATATCTGATGCGGATTAATATCCAAAATATATTAAATAACCTATACAACTCAACACCCAAAAAACAAGTAAATTTTTAAATAGGCCAAGAACCTGAATAGACATTTTTCCCAAGAAGACATCCAGATGGCCACCAGACACATGAAAACATGCTCAGCATCACTTGGCATCAGGGAAATGCAAATCAAAACCACAATGAGAGATCACCTCACCCCTGTCAGAATGACTAAATTAAAAAAGAGAAGAAACAACAAGTGTTGGTGAGGATGTGGAGAAAAAGGAACCCTCGTGCACTGTTCGTAGGAATGTAAATTGGTACAGCCACTGTGGAAAACAGTGTGGAGGTTCCTCACAAATTAGAAATAGAATCACCGTGATTCTATTTCTAGGTATTTACCTGAAGAATACAAAAACACTTATTCGAAAAGATGTACACACCCCATGTTTATTGCCACATTATTTACAATAGACACGGTATAGAAACAACCTAAGTGTCCATCCATAGATGAACAGATGAGGAAGATGTGGTGTGTATACACGATGGAATACCACTCAGCCACAAAACAGAATGAAATCTTCCCATGTGTAACAACAAGGATGGACCTAGAGGGTGTTACGCTAGGTGAAATAAGTCAGACAGAGAAAGACAAATAGCGTATGATTTCACATACACGTAGAATCTGGCCAGACACGTCACAATGCTCTGAATGTGCTGGGGGGGGGGGGGGGAGTTGCTGATAAAGAAGGGCTCGCTTTGTCATGAAGAAGCCCAGGCCTGCAGGGCAAACAACGCAGCTCCTCAAATGTTTTTAATACGGAAAATGAAAGGCTGGAGAGGGTAAAGTTTGGTGGGACTTTCAGGGAGGAACGTGACCCTTGAGCAGAGACTGGAAGGGCAAATATTAGACCTGTGTCACGACTGCAGGCATCCTTGGATAAACATGCAGGAGCTCAGAATGAGGCCTGCAAGTGGGCAGGTGTGGGGTCTGATCAGGAACAAGGAGCCTGGGGGTGGGAGAGGCAGAGGTGAGCAGGCCAGCATCTAGGCCCGGAGCTTGAACTCTCCGCAGGAGAACGGAGGGCAGGGGCAGTGGGGGTTTTAGGGAGGGATGTGAATTAGTCTCTCTATCTGTGGTTTATGGGATGGATTTGGGGTGAGAATGAGTCGGCAGGCCCGGGCCAGTGAGGAGGCTGCCGGATAGTCTGGTGGGAGCTAAGAGAGCCCAAGATGGCACTTCTCAGAGAAGACAAGTCCAGCCAGGATCTCCACATATGCAGGGCCCATCTCAGCCAGGCAAGCCTGCCCCCCACACCCTACAGGATAAAGAGGATGATTCTGCGCTGTTTCCCAAGACCTCGACGGGAAGAAAGGACTCAGCTTTCACCAGCTTGGTGAGGCAATTTTACACAACCCTGACACAAACCCTGCTCTGAGGAAAACTCCAGAATCCAACCTCCACGCCCGCCCATGCCCTCCCCAAAGTTGCTGTAGAAAGCCCTGTGTCATGGATTTTGACATTCCAATTACCAAAGTGACAGCAGAGCTGAAACAGATGGTTGCTCAAGTCCTGTTGCCTCTTGGGGCTTGGGCCTGGGACAGTCCCTCTACCCCAGGACCCCAGTAGGCTCCATGGCCTGATTGGGCCCCAAACCCTGTCTCAAAGATCCCCTCACACACACAAGACACAGGGAACATGAGCACCTGGGAGGACCAGCTGGCCTCTTCCTGTGAGCACCCCCATGTTTTCCCATTTTCGCCCATGTACCCAGAATTGTCATGTGCAGATCAGAGAGACAAGGGACTGTTGCCAAGGCCTAAGGGAGCAGCATGGGGGCCAGTTCCAGTCCACCCCTCCTCTCCTCCTCCCACCTCCCCCCACCCCTACTCCAGGCTGCACACTCCTCCCTCCATCAGTCTACATTCTCTCTCTGAGTCTTCTCCTCTCATGCTGCTTTCTGCCCTCCTGGTCTCGGTGGTGAGGTGCAGTGCAGCAAGGAGCTGGGGTGCTTCCAGGAAGGGCAATGTCTTTGAGAAGTAGCTCAGGGTCATATCTAGCCAGGGATGATTCCTCCAAAGCAGAACGTGTGCAGCTTTGGAAGCACCTGTTAATAGTGGGGGATGAGGGTCTTGAGCCTGGAAAAAAGAAGCAAGGGGGGGGGGGTCATGACAACTGCCTTCAAATATTGCTGAGGTCGGGAGAGAGAGGAGTCCACCCCATCACAAGACCTCCAAAACCCTCTGTGATGGGGGCCCCATCCTCCCCACCACCACCACCACAAGCATCTCATTGCTTTTTTGGACCAAGAGCTCATGCCCTCAGTTAGAAAACACTAACTCAATTCCACTAAACCAACAGGCAGGGCCTCCCTGGGGAAGCAGTGATGGAAATGAGGCCAGATAGCAAGCCTTGGAAAACTTCTGGTGGGTTTTAATCGGGTAAGTGACAGAGTATGATTTGTGTTTGGAGGCCATCAGGCTGCTGTGTGGAGGAGGGTCGGGGTCCAGAGCAGAAGCGTGGGGAGCAGCTAGGAGGCTGTAGCACCGAGCCCAGTCTTCATATCGAACACAGAATCAGGTCCCTGCCCTCCAGGAGCCCTCAACCTAGTGGGGGCAACAAACACCCAAATAGATATTTTCAATACCATGGCGTGGGCCAAAGAAAAGCTGAGGTGGGCAATAACCACAGGTGTCCTGGGGGCACAGGGGAGGCAGCTTCTGCCTGCTTTCTTGGCGTGGGTGGAGGCAGAGAGAGAGAGAGAGAAGACCAAGGTAAGCACCTGCAGAGTAATGCCAAGGTGAGTTCTGAAAGGGCAAGAGTTGAGCTAATGTGTGCCCACCACTGTGTTAGCTAGTCAGAGAAATCAGAGAAGCATAGTCTAGTTTGCTTTCTTTTGACCTAGATAACTTTTTATATTGACCAAGTTAAAATGTTGAGTCCTAGTCATTTTTGCACTAGGCTCCTGGTAGCCATCCCATTGAATTACATCCTTTCCTGATTTCCAAAGTCCCAATATGCACGTTGGCTTGGCTTGGCTTGCAGTGTGCCAACAGCTGGCCTGAGATGTCTTTCTGAAGGGCAAGGTGTTACACCCATGACAGTGGTTTTGGTGTGCCTTATCGAATAATAACACCTTTGCCCAGAGCACTCTGTCAGACTAATCCTGATGGTCAGGCAAGCCCCAGAGTTCCATGAATCTACTGTGGATGGGAGGGTGAAAACATGTGAGGGATTGAGGGGGTGAGCTCCCCAGCGGATGCAACAATTGGGTTGGGCCTTGGTGGGCAAGCAAGTGATCTGGATCTCAGTGATCTGGTGCCTAAAACAGAGTAGATGCCTTAAAGGGACAAGAGGCCACTTCAGACAAAGAGGACAATAGCACAGCAGGTGCAGAATCCAAAAAGTCCGAAAGTTCACAAGGAAATTGGAGAACGTTCCAGAATGGCTAGAGACCAGAACTCAGAGTGGTGTGCAGGAGATTGATGGCAAGATGCTGCAGAGAACAGGTCCAGTCTCTCGGTCCTGTGGTTCTGACCGTCCTTTGTGTCCGACCGCTTGATCCCTCCTCACTGTTCTCCTTGCTTGCACTCTGGGGTCTGCCCTCTACAATTTCTTCTCCACAAAGGCAGCCAGAGTGATCTTTTTGAAACATAAATGAAATCATCTCGCTCCCTTGCTCGAATCCACCCAGTAGGTCTTTAGCACACTTAAAATCCAAAGTCTGCCCCAAGGTCTGTGAACCCCTGCTCCCTGCTTCCCAGAGGTGCACACCACCTGCCCCTCCCCACCTCGGTTCCTGCACGTTGCCTTTTGTGCTGTTTTTTTTGAGCAGGTCAAGTGTGTGCCCACCTCAGGGCCTTGGCCTCTCTATGCCCAGAACTCTTGGCCCAGATATGTGCAAGCTGTTCTCCTTCCTCTCTTGGATTTCTGCTCAAATGCATTCTTCCAGCGTCATACTAAGCCCGTGTGCCTCTTCTTTCCCTTCCACCCCAACCGTACTTCCCTCTTTAGCTTTCTTCATACCACTTATCATTGCCTACCCTTGTATCATAGGATGTGCTCTTATTTGTTTGTCTGTTTGTTTGCTATCCCTCCCCAGTAGAACACAAGCCCCAGGTGGACAGGGTTTTGTGTTTTTGGTCTCTGGCTATCACAGATGTTCAGTCAATATTAGCTGAATGAATGAATAAAGGAGCCAAACAGTGGACATTTAATAGTAGGTGAACAAATGGACAAACAGATAAGGGGGGGGTCCCAAGGCTCTACATGAGGTCTGTCAGAATCGCATGGGTGAGGTATGCTCCAGTTTGGGGACCGTGGACATGGAAAGAAAGAAAGTGCACACTATTAACTTTTCGAGAACACATTTATTAACTCTCATTTCCCGTGTGCAGAGCTGGGCTTCAGTGATTACAAGGAGAGGTCTTCTTGGGGACTTTGCTTGAGAAAAGCCCCTCAGAGCTTCCTATTCTTTGTGGATATTTTCATGGGCAGTCACTAGCACACGGACTATGAGAGATACAAATTCCCCAAAGTCGACCTGTCCATCTTTATCATCATCCAGTTCTTGGAATATTTTGTCAATGGTAGCTTGATCTTTGGTGTTCTAGAAGGGGACATCAGAGACAGTGAGCTCAGACGCTTCCTCCCCTTTCTCCAGCCCTCTCATCCGTCAGAGCTCAGCTCAGGGAGGCCCAGGGACATTGGCTCATTCACCAAAACCGTGTTGGAGAATCCAACGTGACAAAACAGAAGACAGAGGGAAGCAGCTGTCATGAGCTACCCTAGAGCTACACAAGTCTCGACCTGGAAGGTCTCTGTAGCTCACTGATCCCCACAGGTGAGGGAGTAATCCCAGAGAGAGAGGTGAACAGAGCCTGAGGTGCCAGAGTGAGGTATGGAGAGAGGGAGGCAGACCCCCCGTCCAACAGCTCAAGAGAGCATCCTCGGGCCAAACCCAGCCCAGCCATTCAGTGGGCGAGTTTGGATGCTAGGGGCATCACCCACCTTGAGGGTGTTTGGAAGTTCCCTTGTGATCAGCTGCCTCATCTCACACCTGGAAAGCTTGTCATAATGCCCCACTCGGACTGAGTACTGGTGGAAGACATTGATGATCCCCTCCAGATGGTCCTCCAGCTTAGTCATCTTCTCAACCTTCAGGAGACACGGGAGGTCTGGGGCAGTTCCTCTCCCACCCGCCCCCATTCCCCTCTCTCCTCACAAAGGATGACTTCCCCGACATCTGCTTTGCATTCTCTCTGTTCTGATCTGTGGTGAATGTGTCATTTGTAGATAGGCGGGGGGGGGGGGGGGGGGCATGTAATGCTGTGTAAAGTCTAAAAGAATCAGCCCCCATTGCCAGAGTGTTCCATGTCCCCCCATCTCCTAGGGAGTATAATTCAGAGGGTGCTGTTCACTCAAGCAGACCCAGGAAGGGTTTGGTGGCTTGCCAGGCTGTTCCCTTTCCCCAGGTGATGGCACTTTGGCCACAGGTCTCCTACAGACAGTCACCAGCCCCTTCCACCTTCACCACCCCTATGTCCTGAGACTGGGTCTACCTAACACAGCAAGGGCTGGTCTCCTGGAGTCCAAAATGCAGTCAGTCCGGAGGTGCTCTGGTAAGCAGAAGGTTGTGGCTTCCAACAGCCTGCAGTCACTACCCTGTGCACCTCCCATAGCCAAGGACAGGACACTTACCCTTCAGTGTGCAGGAGAGTGGAAATGTAGCAAGAAGCCTGTGCTGGTGAGGAGTACTGAGCCAGGGAGGTTTTTATAATGCGCTCCAGGCTTCACCTTCAGCCTCAAGTGAAGAAATCTCTGATTCATCGTGAAGCAATTGCTAGACAATGGTTTGTTGCTCAACAGAAACTTCAAACTGTGGCTTTGACTGCAATGTGAGTCCCCCAGATTGCTCCCATGGCACACGCCACCCCTGATCAGCCTGACACAGACCCCCAATCCTACCACCCCACCCAAGGGGCCCTCAGCTCTGGGGCAGGACCTAGCCTTCAGGTTTACCTCTGTCCCCTGAGCTAAACTGTGGCCTTTTACTAGGAAACCCTAGTAACAGGAACCCTAGAACAGGTTTTGCCATCTGGATGGCACCTACCTGGAAAAGGAAGGACTGGGGTGAGGCGTTTGCTGAGTGTCTATTACAACAAAAACGATAACAATTATAAAAACCATCAAAGTGGACATGTATTCCTGGAACAGAGAAAGGGCACTGAGTTCATAATAATGTATCAAGAAAGGTTCATCAGCTGTAAAAAATGTATCATATTAATATAAGATATTAATCATGGGGAAATTGTATGCAGGTATTTGGGAGCTGTCTACAGTGTCTTCTCAACTTTTCCATAAATTAAAAACTGTTCTAAAAAACTTAAGTCTCGGGCGCCTGGGTGGCTCAGTTGGTTAAAAAACTTAAGTCTCTGTGTTTTAAAAAGTGAGCACAGGGGCGCCTGGGTGGCTGAGTCGTTAAGCATCTGCCTTCGGCTCAGGTCATGATCCCAGGGTCCTGGGATCGAGTCCCACATCGGGCTCCCTGCTCAGTGGGGAGTCTGCTTCTCCCTCTGCCTCTGCCTGCCACTCTGCCTACTTGTGCTCTCTCTATCTCTCAGTCAAATAAATAAAATCTTTAAAAAAACTCAAATAAAATACTTGCAATTTTTCTCTAAGTTTGGAATTATCAAATTAAATAACATCAAATCGAAATTATATCAAAATTTAGAATTACCCATATTAGTTTCAGGAGCATCACCAAAAAGAGTCCAGTTTCCCCATGTAAAACACCTTTTTATAATTTTGGAAGGGCTAAAAGAAAAATAAAATAAAGTTACCCAAGAAAGTACTCATGACAACCTAAATGACTCTTTTAGTCACACCCAAGAAGTGGGAAGAGGCACACCCAGGGCTTAAGCCGGAGCAGGGTAACCTGAAGGGGCAGGATGGCAGCCACCAAGCTGGGTTTAGAGCCCGAGTGAGCCCAGACCCTGGCTCTGAGTGGACAGTAATGAGGAGTGTCCTGCCCTCGTGAGGGCCCTCGTGAGGCACTTTCTGTCCAGCTACCATCTCTAAGAGGGAAATGAACCCCTGCGCAGGCAGGGAGAGAAGGGGGTAAGGGGGAGTGCCACTGCTTCAAAGGGTGGGAGACTCTGGGTCTAAAGGGGTTCCATCCCTGGAGATGGGGAGAGAGCCTTGCACGGTCTTGAGCCTCTTAGCGATGGTGAGGAACAAAGGGAACGTGACAAACACTTCCCTTGCCTTTGTACCTGCTAGCCGCTGGCTGGGCAGGCCCAGGGGAAGCAGCCCAGCCCTCCCCGAGCTCGCCCTGGGGGGCGTCAGAGAGAGAGCAGGCTCCCTGGCAGGACAGGGGAAGCAGCCGGAGCAGGGCAGACACAGCCCAGCCCTTCCCGAGCTCGCCCTGGGGGGAGTCAGAGAGAGAGCAGGCTCCCTGGTAGGACAGGGACAAGAGCACCAGGGAGGCAGAGCTGTTGCTCCTTCTTCGTTTTTAATTTGAAATTATTTTTATTATATGATAACATTTTTCCTTACATTTCTACTTCAGGGATTTGTCTCCTATCTTTTGCACAGTTGTCTACTGGACGTCAGGGGTGGGAGTTTGGCAAATTTTAAATTTTAATTGAATTGTAGTTGTCATACAACACATTCGTTTCGGGTATACAACACAGTGATCCTGCAATTCTCTACGTTACTCAGTGTTCAGCACAGTAAGAGTGGTTACCACCTATGACCATACAACATACTACAATATTATTGACTCTATTCCCTATGCTGTACTTTTCATTCCCATGACTCACTTATTCTATAACTGGAAGTCTGTACCTCATATTTCCCGACACCTAGTTCACCCATCCCCCCACCCCCTCCCCTCTGGTAACACCACTTTGTTCTCTGTATTTATGAGACTGTTTCTATTTTTGTTTGTTTGTTCATTTGTTTTGTTTTTTAGATTCCACATACAAGTGAAATCTTATGGTATTTATCCTTCTCAGACTGACTTATTGCCTTTAGCATAAGACCCTCTAGGCCCATCCTTGTTGTCACAAATGGCAAAATTTCATTCTTTTCCATGGCTGAATAATATTCATTGTAAATATATACCACATCTTACTGATCCATTCACCTGTCACTGGAAACTTACGCTGCTTCCATGTCTTGTCTATTGTAAATAATACTATTTGCAATAAATACAGGGGTGCATGTATCTTTTCAAATTAGTGTTTTTGTTTGTTTGAACAAATAAGTTTCCATCTTTTTCCTAGTTTTGGCAAGCAGAGTGTCAACTTACAGAAGATTTTTTAAGTCTACGGGGGAAGGAGGCTAAGGGGAGGGAGACCTCTCCCTAAGTGGTTCTGAGATGCAAATCTAATCACTGGGTCAATTTTCAAAAAGGATCCCAGGGTTTTCAGGAAGTGAGACACCAATTCCTCTATACCTTTCCCCATTTTCCCATCATAATCCCCGAAATTGGCAGTTCGAAAGGGGTTTCAGATTAGACAAGGATGACCACAAGCAAAGCACCAAAGGAGGAAGAGAGGTTAACAAGGCCTCCAAAATACAGACTCCCCTGCATGCTTCGTGTTAGCCCAGTTACCATGACAACATGAACTGAAAAGAACAACAGAGCCCCAGGGCCCCACATGGGCACCACTGAAGCCTGGACCTGGACCCAGCCTACCCATGCAGTACGCCCCTGCAGCAGTGGGCTAAGTTCAACCCTAAAATTGCATGGCCGGGCTTCAGCAGCCACACCTTAGAGCCACGAGAAGCAGCTGCTCTAGGGGAACAACTGAGTGAGACCCCAGCTCCCTGCCCCCTTGGCATGTAGAAGCAGAACAGGTCCCAACAATGGAGCAAGGGTGCCCCTGGGGTGTTTGGACATTTCAAGGGTAGGGGAAGCCACAAGAGGAGAAACTAGACAACTGAAAGGGAAAAGAATACGTGTGATGGTATTTTTATCCTGAAGCGTTGAATGATGTCACAGCTGTATTTTGGAAACCCATCCAGTATATACTCAGCATCACGGGCTACTTGCTCCTCCAGAATTAAATGGCTGATGTTGGGACAAAGCTGTGGTCCTGGTAGGAAATCAGGTGGGGGCATCTGTCCAAGGGCCATGCTGCCTTTCTTTTTTCTTTTTCAGGTGAAATTAACTCCATTATTCTACACCTTTACCGAAGTATAATTGATATCCCAAAACTGCACGTATTTAATGTGTAGAATTTGATGAGTTCGAACATGTGCACACACCCATGACACTGTGACCATAGTCAAGGTAATAGACACATCCGTCACCTGCAAGTGTTCTTGTGTTCCTTTGTCTTATTTTTTGTTTCTGTGGTAAGAACACTTAACATTAGATCTACCCTCTTAAGAAATGTTCGAGGACACAATACCATGTTGTTAACTACAGGCCAGCAGATATCTAGAGCTTCTCCATCTTCGGTAACTGTAACTTGACACAATGTAACTTGAACAATGATGGCACCACCTCCCCACAAGGACTGCAGGAGGCTTGCTTTTATTTGGTTTTCTTTCCCTCCCTTTGCTACTACATCCCATATCATTTTGAAACATACAAAAGACTACATGAAGCATCTAAGTTCATTATAAACCAAAATAAAACACAAACACCTGTGAATCTACAGGATGCTTTTAGTCTCCCGGACAAGCACCTGGTGACTGGCAAAATATTCCAGAGAGCAGAGAAGGAAACTAAAGAAGTTTTGTTTGCTCCATAAGTTAATTCTCTGAGAGCCCCAGATGAGGTAGCAGAGTGATCAGACGTGCTTCAAGAGTGATTTTTTTACCATCTGCACCTTAGACTGAATTTTTTTTAAGATGCGAAATCTCTTCCTGGAAGAGGGGCTGGCCCACAGTGCCTGGGTGTGGTGGGTGGGGGTGCCAGGAATGAAGACACCCTGTGACTCTGAGCAAACCCCCAGGGCAAGTGGTGGGGCCGGTGAGGTGCCCAAACAGTGTTGTTCTTAACATTACTGCCCCAGGATCAGGCATTCCATACAGAATTGGCAACTAGGCTGAAATTTGTAAGAGTGGCAGACATCAGAGAAAAAGAGAAATGAAGGAGGTCATGAGACACCCTGCAGGATCTTCAAGGGCTTCATGTGGAGAAAGCCCGACGGAGCACAAGGGAGGCTGGACCAGGCCCAGTCATGGGGGAGCCGACCCTTCACAACCCTTCACAGCACTGAGGGCTAATTCCAGAAGGGCAGGAGAAGGCTTTGGTCCATTGCAAGAAGGAAAAGACAGAGGGACACAGTTCACTTAAGAAAGCAGCTAAGGGCCCTGTACAGGCCAGGACGCCCAGCTGGGGCTTGAGGTCCACTCGGAACATCAATCCAGTGAGAACTTCTAAAGCTCTGAAGGTCTGAGAAGGCACTATTTATGAGACAACCTCTAAGGGCCTTGAAAAAATAAAATGACCACCCTTTCACTTTCCCTGTGGAGAAGGAGGCCATTTTCTGGTGCCCTGAGCCCATTCTGTGAATCTGCCTTTAGCATTCCAGAGACTAAGGCTCATGTGCATAGGAGATGGGAGTGTGGAACTCCCCCTCCCACAAGGATTCAACTTAGTTAATACGAGGGCTTCCTCCTGCCCACAGCTGCAGAAACACTAGGGGAAGGTGATAAAAACTCAGGTCAAGGGAGAGGCAGCCAGACACGTCTCCCATGGCCATCCAAAAGGAAGTCAGTAGAGTTCTCCCCTCCCCCAGGCTGCATCCTACTGCAGAGAACAAGGAGAAGAAAAAAGAAGGATCCCTCAGCAGGGATCAAGGGCCGTCCCTTCCCAGCCTGCAGGAGCCCCAGAACTGGGGAAGCCCATGACCCTGTGGATGAGACATGTGGGTGAAGACTTGCACTGTGTGAATCCCGTACCACTGGCTCAGAGCCTGCACCAGGAGCTGTCCATCCTCTGGGCCAGCAGAGACTCCACCAGACTGAGCGGGAGCCCAGACAGAGCAGAGGTTGGGGGTTTTGTGTCAGTACAAGTAATTACTGCCCTGCAGATGATGGCAGGAAATCTGCTCCTCACTCAGGTTCCCCTGTAGGGTTCCTGGGGGTCCCCCACCCTCACTGTGAACTGGTTTTCAGTAAGGCACACCATTTCTTTTTCTTTCTTTTCTTTTCTTTTCTCTTCTTTCTTTCTTTTTTTTTTTTTTTGGAATCAAACCCTTGGACAGCACAGAATGGTTGGCAAAATACTCAAGGAAAAAGAAGGCAAACAAAGTGTTTTTTGAATTTCTTCAAAAGTTAATTCTCTGTGTAACCCAGGGCAGATAACAGAAAAGGGAAGGGCATCAGAAATTAATTTTGAGGTCCCAACCTCAGATTGAATTTCTAAATTTCTGAACCTTTTCCTAGAGGAGGCGACTCAAGAATAGCAATGTCTCCAGAGTAAGAGTACAGCACCACCTGTCCTGCATCTAGCCTGGGAGTTCCAGACGCAGGCTGGGGAAAAGGCTATGGAGCCTGCAGAGAAAACTAAAACATACCAGCCAGTGAGTGTGTTTCCAGTAGTGATACTGATAGTCTCAGGGAGGAACTAAGTCCAACTTGGCTGGGGCACGCACCTAAAGATTCTGCAAGAGTAGCAGTTATTCAGAAAGAGAAATGGAGGAGGCAATGAAATGCAGAAATGGGAGTGCTCTGCAAGGGTTTCATTTACTGCATGTAGCCAGTGCTTCCAGAGTGCACATGACTTCTCATTTATGTTTTCTTGTCTTATAACACTGGCTAGGGCCTCCGTACAATTACTCAATAGAAGTGGTACCAGGGGATCCTGTCTTCTGCCTGTCTTTAAAGAGAAATGTCTAATGTTTTTCCATTAAGTATGATATTAATGATTTGGTCTTAATAGATACACTTTATCATGGAGGGTTCTAGGACCAAATTAGAAAAGGAACCCAGAGCCTACTATTTTGGTCAGTTATTTTGCTCTAGCAAAACACGATGCTGAGGAAGCTGAACTGGATGGAGGCTTTGCTGGGGCTAGGTTGATGAGGAGCCTCCATATGGGCTTTGGCTACAGGGTAGCTCCATGCTTTCAGCTGTAAACTGGGCCTGTTCACGAGGAAGAGGAGAAGGTTCCTGCCCACTGAAAGAAGGATGGCTACAGATCATTGGAAAGAGTTACTGAAGGTCTACGCCCTAACCTGAACAGCCAGTTCAGACCTCAATTTTGCAAATCAGAGAATTATTCACATGGGAATTTCCACAGCTCTTAAGACTGGAAGGAAGGATCCCCACCTCAGGAAGAAGGGAGAATTGTCACTGGGACAGCCCCTAAGAGCTTAGGGAAGTCAAGATGCTAATCTTCTTGTTCTATTGATGTCTGCAGGATTGCTCACACCAGGAAAAAAAAAAACCCACAGTAATTCAGGCTCTGAGGCATGCCTGGTGATGTCCTGGACAGAGGAGAGGGGCCCAAGTGAGAAGCTCATTCTAGCACCTGCTGTGCCTTGCTCCTCACCCTGGATGGCAGAGACCATGCAGCAGATGAGGACAAAAAT
The DNA here is from genome assembly GCF_004348235.1 of Phoca vitulina. NCBI lineage: Eukaryota > Metazoa > Chordata > Mammalia > Carnivora > Phocidae > Phoca > Phoca vitulina. Next base: position 1,093,890 of record NW_022589821.1, on the reverse strand, counting down.
GCCAGAAATCACAGAGGAAGGGCTGCCCTGTGCACACTCAGGATAGAAACCCACTAGAAGAGAGCATTTTGGGATCTTAACCAGGGTTTCTCTTCTGGAGACAGCCAGGGATCCAACCCTAGCTCTGCCACTTGCCAGATTAATAAATTCTGTCAAGGTTTTTAACTTCTCTGAATCTCCTCATATGTAAAATGGAAATAGTAATTACCTCTCTCATAAGGTTGTAATGAGAAATGAATAAGATAAACTATCATAAAGTCTAGTGCTAAAAAGCAAAATTATCAACAAATATAGTGGGCACATGTCAAAATTCTTGTTTTAATTTCATTAATGAGAGAATCAGCAAAGATTTTTGAAAGCTGATTTGAAGAGTATTCAAGGATATAGACGGTCAGGAAAGGAATGCCTAAGTCAGACTCTTAAGTGAGATGTAAGACTCAACTTCCAACAGGGTGAAAACACCATGACGGTTAGAGGTTTCACATCTCTACGAGGCTATGAAATCCTATCGTCACATCAAGCTGTATCCATTCTGACTAGTCAATCAAATACACTGTGTCAACCATGTTACATTTCCCAAAAGTGTCAGCTGATGGAAGAATAATTAGTCACAAGGACTTGCTTCTAGGGCGCCTGGGTGGCTCAGTTGGTTAAGCGACTGCCTTCGGCTCAGGTCATGATCCTGGAGTCCCGGGATTGAGTCCCACATCGGGCTCCCGGCTCGGCAGGAAGCCTGCTTCTCCCTTTCCCACTCCCCCTGCTTGTGTTCCCTCTCTCACTGTCTCTCTCTCTGTGTCAAATAAATACATAAAATCTTTAAAAAAATTAAAAAAAAAAAAAAAAAAAACAAGGACTTCAGACAGACTCTACCATGAGATCAAAGATGTAGGCAACCACCATTTTTTCTTTTTCTGAGTTCGAGATGATTTTTTTCCTTTCATACTGACACCCAGCAGCAACCCAGTAAGTGTTGGTATCTTTCCCTGCCCTCTTCAGCCAGTTTGAATTTAGGCTGCATTCTCCAGGTCAGGGGGCCAGAGAACAGGCTGGTATCTGGACCCAACCCGAGTGGTTGTGGCTCCCAAGTGGAGAGATGCATGGGGAAGTCTCTTCCACTGGAATAAGCTCTTTTGTTCAGATGCTAGATACGAACTGCCCAATTCCAGATCCTCTCCATGCACTTTAGGACTTTTGTCACAAACATGAGGAACTTGGCTAAAGTCAGGAGACCTGGATGGAGAACGTGGGCGGAGAAGCAGATTCAGACAGGTCATCCTTACAGCCCCGGAAATCTCAGCGGCCGGATCTGCCTCAATTGGTGAGCCAAGGTCTCCTGGGTGGACTCAAACATTGCATGAGGTTTCCTGCTAAACAACTTATTTCTCAACTTCCCACTGCCTTGTTCTTCTTTTGTAGCTGGGGAAGCAGGAAACCAAATCACCTTGCTCTGGGCTACAAACCCTGTCTGACTCTGCCCAGTGGTTCCCATAATGGGCATAGTCTGTTTGTAAGTTACAAGCCTCCAAGGACTACCTCCCTCATCTCCACCTCTTTCTCCAGGATGCCAGTGCCAGCTGAGCCACCTCCCCTGCCCAACCATGAATTTGAGTATCAACTGTTGACGGTCCCATGTCAACGTGATTCTTCACAACCAGTGGCCCATCACTTATGGTGAAACTCCAGAGGGCACCCTGGGCCAGCTTCTCCATGGTCTCTCCAAGCTGGCTCAGAGAAAGCAGATTCATTGGGTTTTCAACTAAAGGCAAACAATTAATAATGTTAAATCTCTGCCCAAAGAACCCATTAACCGCAAGTCCAAAAGTGCATTTTCAAGGAGAATCAAAGGCACTGGGATGTGTTGCCTCCACCCTGACTCAGACACACACGTGCACACCACCACCACCCCATCACTGTGGATAACCGAGAGACAGACTGGATTGCTCTCCCCTTTTGAGCACTCTCCCATTACATTTCCTAAATGCTGAGTGAGGCCTGGGGTACGGCTTGATGAACGTGTAAACCCTTCCCATCTTCTTTAGCCTGGGCCACATTTGGGCCAAGAGCTCACCTTTGAAGTACCCCTCAGAACCAGCATCATCTCCCTTTCTGCAATGAGAGAGTGTGTTCACACTCCCAACAAGATAGAAGCACTTGCTCTGGGGGATGGATAAAGCTATCCTCAGGAAAACTGAGGAGGAAGCAACCTTGACCCTGAGCTTTCCACTTGCCCAGCAGAAGCCCATCTCCATGTTTGAGGATAGATTCCCCCATCCCATTCTAGGTCCCAATCTTTTAAAATTTTTAATTAATTAAATTTTTATTGAAGTATAGTTGACACACAATGTTACATTAGTTTCACATGTACAACATAGAGATCCGACATCTCTATATGTTATGTTGTGCTCAGGAGTGTAGCTACCTTGGGGCGCCTGGGTGGCTCAGTCGGTGAAGCGTCTGCCTTCGGCTCAGGTCACGATCCTGGAGTTCCAGGATTGAGCCCCGCATCGGGCTCCCTGCTCAGCGGGAAGCCTGCTTCTCCCTCTGCCCCTCACCCAGCTCATGCTTGTTTGCTCTCTCTCTCTCTCTCTCTCTCTCTCTCGCTCGCTCTCAAATAAATAAATAAAATCTTTAAAAAATAAATAAATAAAATCTTTAAAAAAAAAGAAGTGAGGCTACCATTTGTCACCATATGATGCTATTACAGTACCATTGACTATATTCCCTATGCTGTGCCTTTTATTCTGAGGACTTACTCATTCCGTAACTAGAAGCCTGTACCTCCCACCCCCCTTTACGCATTCTGCCCATCCGCCCAGCCCCGTTCCTCTCTGGCAACCGTCATTTTGCCCTTTGTATTTATGGGTCTGTTTCTGCTTTTTGTTTGTTTGTTCATTTGTTTTGTTTTTTAGACTCTACATGTAAGTGAAATCAGATGGTATTTGTCTGTGTCTGACTTATTTCACTTAGCATAATACCCACTAGGTCCATCCATGTTGTTGCAAATGGCAAGATCTCGTTGCTTTTTATGGCTGAGTAATACTCCATTGTATATATACACCACATCTTCTTTATCCATTCATCTATCAATGGACACTTGGGCTGCTCCCATATCTTGGCTATTATAAATAATGCTGTAGTAAACATAAGGGTGCATATATCTTTCTGAATTCGCATTTTAGTTGTCTTTGGATAACTACTCAGTAGTGGAATTACTGGATCATAAGGTATTTTTATTTTTAATTTTAGAGAAACCTCCATACTGTTTTCCACAGAGGCTGCACCAGTTTGCATTCCCACCAACAACAGTACACAGTGTTCCTTAGGCCCCAATCTTAATTCTCTGCTGGCTGCCAAACATTTTCACCAATATGTTAGCTGATAATAAAACCGACTAGTAACTAAAACTTTGGTTGGTGGATAAGGGTTTAAGCTGTTACCTTTTCCTACTTGTTTGCACTGTTATATGATTAAAGTCTACTACAAACCAAAAGCCCAATGATCTGCAGTAAGTAATCTTGAGCAC